>NC_088226.1:47179510-47212010 GCF_036934945.1 Oncorhynchus masou masou | reverse complement strand
GGACCAGGACTGGAACTCCAGCCTCTATCTCTCTAGTACCAGGACTGGAACTCTAGCCTCTATCTCTCTAGGACCAGGACTGGAACTCTAGCCTCTATCTCTCTAGGACCAGGACTGGAACTCCAGCCTCTATCTCTCTAGGACCAGGACTGGAACTCCAGCCTCTATCTCTCTAGGACCAGGACTGGAACTCCAGCCTCTATCTCTCTAGTACCAGGACTGGAACTCTAGCCTCTATCTCTCTAGGACCAGGACTGGAACTCCAGCCTCTATCTCTCTAGGACCAGGACTGGAACTCCAGCCTCTATCTCTCTAGGACCAGGACTGGAACTCCAGCCTCTATCTCTCTAGGACTAGGACAGCCCTTGACACTGCTACAGTAGGCCTAGTAAACATCATGGCTGTGAAGGACAGACATTCCTGTCTTACCCTCTTCCTTTTGCCTGGACTCCACCTTTTCCCTCATTCCCTTCACCGTTCCCCCCCAAGACCTGCGGACAGGGGGGGACTTAGTGACTTATCTGACAATCAATTGTTAATTGAATTCTGGCTGGTCAAATAAGTGGAGGTAGTAGCTCATTCATTAGTTTGCTCATCACTGATCAGAAACATTTAGCACGTAATAATGTAATCAATTGTATTATTTTGCTCTTGACTCTTGTATCGGCTATAGTAGCCTCATACAGTATAATCTATCCACCATCTATCCACCGTCCTGTTTTATTGTAACTTGCTTCAATATGTCTCAATCATTCATTCATGTTATTACACAGCATTACATTCATGCATTTCAATAGGCGGCTATTAGAAAAACTTGGATTATATTAATATTGATATGTATGGAAAGAAATCATTGATTTTATGATGAATTATTATTCGGCTGTATGAGGCGGGGCCTCGTGCTGATAAATTATTTGTCACGCCCTGGTCGTATTATATTGTGTTTGTCTTCATTTATTTGGTCAGGCCAGGGTGTGACATGGGTTTATTGTGGTGTGTTTTGTCTTGGGGTTTTGTGGGGTGTTGGGTGTGTGGCTTAGTGGGGTTATCTAGCAAAGTCTATGGCTGTCTGGAGTGGTTCTCAATCAGAGGCAGGTGTTTATCGTTGTCTCTGATTGGGAACCATATTTAGGCAGCCATATTCTTTGAGTATTTCGTGGGTGATTGTTCCTGTCTCTGTGTTTGTTGTCACCAGATAGGCTGTATAGGTTTTCACGGTCCGTTTGTTGTTTTTGTATTGTTCGTTTTTTCTTCGTCATTAAACATGTCTCAAAGATACCACACTGCATTTTGGTCCAACTCTCCTTCACCAGACGAAAGCCGTTACATTATTATTATATTCAGGTTTGATTACAATTTTTATTTTATTATAATAACCAGTTCACGAAGCCCCTGATGATATCAGGCCTGAGGCAATTGCCTCTTCTGTCTAATGGTAAGTCTGTCACTGCCAGCGGAAGCCAGAACTCTAAACATCCCTGAGAGGAGAGAGGGAGAGAGGAATGGGAGGGTGCCTTCCTCTCCTTCCTCGAAGACAACAATAATGATGAGCTTGTCTTCCAGGAAGAGCCAGCAGCCTCCTCCATACCTTCCTCTGGGAATCCATGGCATTATGGGGGAGGAGCGGGAGTTAGGCAGGGCTGTTGTTATTGTAGGTCTGCTTATTAGGACTTGGTGAGAGTGGTTGGGTGAGAGAGGGGGTGAGGGAGACCTGGGCTTCTTAAAGACACTCATCTCAGTAATATAACACAATATATTTCACACATATTCCCTTTTACCAAGGAATTTCTCCTGATGAAATACATATCTACACATGTGCTTCATATCTGATGTATAAATATGTCTGTGTAACACTATAAATATGTCTGTGTAACACTATAAATATGTCTGTGTAACAATATAAATATGTCTGTGTAACACTATAAATATGTCTGTGTAACACTATAAATATGTCTGTGTAACACTATAAATCTGTCTGTGTAAGATCAAACACATGCTGCTCAATGTCTTTCTGTGGTCATCCACTCAAATAATAATCCCTTTCACTCTCTCTCTCTTTCTTTCTTTCTCCCTCTCTCCATCAGTTCTATCTCCAGTCCAGGTTCACGTGGAGAGGTGCCCGGTTGCTCCGCCCCCTCGTCCAGTTCACGCTGCTGATGATGGCATTCTACACCGGCCTATCACGTGTCTCCGACCACAAGCACCACCCCACAGATGTACTGGCCGGCTTTGTACAGGGTGCCCTGGTGGCCTACTGCATAGTGAGTACAGACACACACAAACACATTTTAGTTTTTGCCCTAGCACTACACACCTGATTCCACTCAGTCCCAGTTCAAAAGGCTTGATGAGTTGATTATTTAAATCAGGTGTGTAGTTCTAGAGAAAAAAACTAAACTGAACACTCCTTTGGGTCCCCAGGATCAGAACTAATAAACGCTGGCCTACTGCATGATGAGTCATTGTTAGTAATCTATTGTATTGTGAATGTAAGGGTTAGGGATAGAGGTCAGAGGTCAAGGTTAGTCTGCTGTGAGTCAGACCAGATCAGGTAATCAGAGATATTAGGGCTGAGAGAGAGAGAATGTATTGAGGCATTAAACTACTACAAGACATTCTCCAGATCTTCTCCCTACTTTTTCTCTCTCTCAACTCCACCTTTCCCCTTTCCTTGCTCTCTCTCTTTCAGTCTTTCTACCCCCTACCTCTTTCTCTCTTTCTCTCCCACTCCCTCCCTCTCGCTACCTCCCTCTACCCCCCTCTCTCCCTCTACCTCCCTCTACCTCTCTCTCTACCTCCCCCTCTCTCTACTCCTCTCTCTCTACCTCACTCTAACTCTCTTGCTACTACCTCCCTCTACCTCCCTCTCTCTCTCTACCCCTCTGTGAAAAAACAGGCTCCGAAGTGAAGAGAATCTGATTCCCTTTAATGAATAGCACATTGTCTGGAGCCAGTTCCCCAGGAGTGTGTGTGTGTGTGTGTGTGAGAGAGAGAGAGAGAGATGGAGAGCGAGAGTCCCTACAATCTGTAACCATCATAGCTTTATAAGCCGTATGTTGCCAAGGAAAACATTTGGGTGAGGGGAAAGAGAGAGAGAGAGAGAGAGATCGGGGAGATTGGACTTTGAAACAAAAATGAGGTTGTTAATTATTTGTTTGTTTTTTATTTGGCTGCTCTGGTTTTATCACCTCAGCATGACACACACACACTCCTGCCCTGCCCCTATTCAGTTCAGGAATGGAAATGGTTAGATTCATAAAGTGGGAGAGGCCATGGTGGCGCCTAGACTCAGCTACTGACATATCTCTGGCACTGCCACACACACCACTCTGGCAACCTTTACACACACACACATATTGCCAGGGCTGGGCTGGGGTACTGACAGCACCCCCTTTTCTTTTTTAGAAACTTTCTACCAGGCTGAACTTAGAGAACCTTCCCTTTCCTGCCCAAAACTCCACTAGGTAGGAGAGGTCGTGGGAGAGGTTCTGGTCCAATCAAAACTGTGTAAGCTGTTCTTATTGCCCTGTCAATCATCTGGAACAATAGAAATATTAATAAGAGAAACATCAACATATACTGAAATGAGTTCAGATAACGGGTTATTCGGCTGTCCTCATAGAACCCTTTGAAGAACTCCTTTTGCTTCCAAGTAGAACCCTTTCCACAGAAGGTTCTACATGGATCCCAAAAGTGTTCTACCTAGAACCAGAAAGGGTTCTTCTATAGGGACAGCCACAGAATCCTTTTGGAACCATTTTTTCTAAGACTGTACGAATGAGAGGACAGAGGGAGGGGCGATAGGGAAGAGGAGAGAAAGGCAGAAGGAGAAGAGGGAGGAGTTCTTAGCTCTGTGTATATGTGTATTTCATAGAGAGCTCAGCTATTCTTCAGTGCGACAGCCAAGAGACCTGCACACACACATACACACTGCTGCAGGTCGCGGCTATCGGCTTAGCTAGTTTAACGACGCTGCTGCCATCTCCAATCAGAGTTGAAACACAGAAACATCTGGGATCACTTTAGAGGGGCTGTTAAGAGAGTTGGAGGGAGGGAGGTGGAGATATGGGTGATTCTGGCAATTTAGAGGTATTTAAACCTCTCAATAAGCTACAGTGGAGAGATGAAGGTACCTGCGTGTTCTTACCACTCTCACCCACTGGCCTTTTCTGATGTCTGAATAACTTCTATAGAAGCACACAGACATGTCAGTCTACAAAACATTAGGAACACCTTCAGAACAGCCACAATTCATCTGGAACATGGACTCGACAATGTGACGAAAGCGTTCCACAAGGATGTTGGTGTCACATTCGTCATAAGGAGTAGACCAAGATGCAGCGTGGTATGTTTCCATCCTTTATTTTGGAAATGAAAACTTCAAAGAACAAAAAGAAAAAACTAAACGCTAATAATAATGCTCACTGGCAAAATCCCACAAAGCACAATGGGAAAATGGCTACCTAAATATGATCCCCAATCAGAGACAACGATAAACAGCTGTCTCTGATTGGGAACCATATCAGGCCACCATAGAAATACAATTCCCTTAGATAACCCACCGACCCAACCAACATAGAGAATAAACAGCTCTCTATGGTCAGGGCATGATAGTTGGCCCATGTTGACTCCAGTGCTTCCCACAGTTGTGTCAAGTTGTCTGGATGTCCTTTGGTTGGTGGACCATTCTTGATACACACGGGAAACCGTTGAGTGTGAAACACAGCAACGTTGCAGTTCTTGACACACTCAAACTGGTGTGCATGGCACCTACTACCATATCTCGTTCAAAGGCACTTAAATATTTTGTCTTGCCCATTCACCCTCAGAATGGGCATACACAATCCATGTCTCAAGGCTTAAAAATCCTTCTTTAACCTGTCTCCTCCCCTTCATCTATACTGATTGAAGTGTATTTAAGAAGTGACATCAATAAGAGATCATAGGTTTCACCTGGTCAGTCTACTGCATGTCCTTCAAACTCAACTCGAAGCCAGTTCCATTGCATTTTTTCATTGCTCCCCTCTAATTACATTTACATTACATTTAAGTCATTTAGCAGACGCTCTAATCAGGGACTGATTTCGACCAGGTGTGTGCAATTAATGCACTAAGGTCGATGTCCTCCTGATCTTTATTTTATCTCTCAGATATAGGAGAGACACTTCAGAATGAACTTCCTTTAGGGGGAATTATTTGTTGTTCCATGTAGTGAATCTGTTATTCAATACGTTTGTATGGGCTAATAGCAATAAGGCCAAAAATACATTTTATATATTATTGGTAGAATATAAAATCCAAAATCAAATAGCTAAATGATCCTTGGTATGACCTTCATAAAACAATTCCGTATAGCTTAGCAGAACCCCCTCCCCCGGCTTAGACAGGGCTTCGACTGATCACCAGCAGGCCCCGGACTTCGTAGGGTAAGAGTTGAATACATCTGGTTTATGTCCTGGAAAGAGCAGGTGCTCCAAATGTTTAGTATACTCAGTGTATAGAGGCTTCTCTGTTAGTGATGTTGAAGGTCTCTATATATAATCTGACAATTCCCCATACTGCTATCTCATGCGGTCTCTGAGCGAGGGGTTAGCTTTAGAAAAACACACACACACACACACACCAAGCTGTAGGAGCAAGAGGTTTGCTTTAGACACGCTATGAGCTGTGGTAGGTTCTGATGAAAGCCACAGGTTGTGTCAGGCGCTGTATTCTATAAAACACAGTGAGCTGTGCTTGTTCATTTTAGACATGCTCACTTCCTTCCTGCCATGCCACAATGTCTGACTCAGTGTCTTCGTGATTCACATGGTGTGACAGAGGACTCTAAACATGACTAGCAGACTGCCGTCAAAAATAGTATTATGACTGCAATCTCGCCTCGGCAAATGCAGACCCGTGCCAGGCTGTACGCAGTGATGGAGCAGTCTGACGAAAGGAGGGATAGAGGGACGAAACACGCCTCCATCAGTGGGGATGACTGTATCCTCTATCTATCACACTCTATACACACCAGACTTCTCCCTGACTCCCTGAGACAGTGTGCCCCCTTTAAATGTTCCACTGGCATGTTTCCAGTAGGACCATATTTAGGAGCACACATTCCCCTACTCTCCTGGTGTCTGCTGCTGAGTCTGCATTTCTCACACAATAGGCTGGAAGGTGGTGTGTGTGTGTGTGTGTATGTGTGCGCACAGGAAGCCTCTTTGCTGTGATAATGCTACGACCAGCCAGGGGTGAGAGGTCAGAGGTGGTCAGCAGGAGGACAAGGCTTGCTCTGATTGGATGACTAGGTCCTTGTGAGGACAGTGTTTTGGAATGCATCCCGTCTGAGGAAGGGTTTTGGAATGCCGCCCACATCTTTAACTGTAGTGAGCAGATATATGATACCATTCACCACTCTACTCAAAGCACTGCTACACACAGATGATACAGTGATATATGTGCATGCAAACAGCAAACAACAAGCTGCACAAGAACTCACTCCTGTAATGGTCCAGGTCACAAAGTGGCTCAGTGACTCGTGTTTGCATCTCAATGTGAAAAAAACAGTCTGCATGTTCCTCACAAAGAGGGCAACTGATGTTACTGAGCCAGATGTCTATGTGTCAGGGGAGAAGCTCCAGGTGATATCTGATTTTAAGTACCTTGGCATCATACTTGATTCCAACCTCTCTTTTAAAAAGCAGGTGAAAAGGGTAATTCAAATCACCAAATTCAACTCAGCTCAATTTCCGATTTATACGAAATTGTTTGACTTCAGAGGTATAAAAACTGTACTTTAAATCTATGATACTCCCCCACTTAACATACTGCTTGACTAGTTGGGCCCAAGCTTACTGTGCAACTTTAAAACCCATTCAGTCTGCCTACAAGCAGGCTCTCAAAGTGCTTGATAGGAAGCCCAATAGCAATCATCACTGTTACATCCTCAGAAAGCATGAGCTCCTGAGTTGGAAAAATCTTGTGCAATACACCGACGCATGTCTTGTATTCAAGATCCTAAATGGCCTGGCTCCTCCTCCAATCAGTACTTTTGTTAAACAGAAAACCCAAACATATGTCAGCAGATCCACAAGGTCTGCCATGAGAGGTGACTGTATAGTTCCCTTAAGGAAGAGCTCCTTTAGTCAATCTGCTTTCTCTGTGAGAGCTTCCCATGTCTGGAATACACTGCCGTCAGACACACATAACTGCACCACCTATCACACTTTCACAAAAAACATGAAGACAATCAGACTTGTGAACATAATCCCTTGTAGTGTATTGCTGCTTTTCATGTTGTCTGTTGTCTGTAGCTTGTGAGGTGTGGAAACACTTTGTTGCTTTTATGGATTTTATCTTGTTGCTTTTTGTGCTATGTTGCTCTGTCTGCATGCATGTCTTGCTTGTCCTATGTTGCTCTGCATGGGCTTACTGCTCATTGATTGTCTGTATTGTTATTGTAACCGGCCCTTTTACTGAAACATTGATTAATGTGCACTGTCCTTGTAAAAATACAAATAAACTCAAACACGCCACATATGAATTTACATTTGTAAGTACGAATCTACACACACGCAGGCACACACACACACACACACACACACACACACACACACACGGCCTTTTTTTCTAGTGAAGTGTCTTTGTGTGATGTTGAGCTGGTAGAGTCTATTATGGGTCTCTCTATGATGATGTCATGACTCCGTCAAAGGTCATTAGTAAAGGCTGTTAAAGGTCATGCTCTGACAGCAGGCGGTTTGGAATATGACCCCTCACCTTTATATCGGTCCCCATCAGCTGAGCCTGTTTGGGTGTGTGGGAGAAGGGAAGAAGTAAGGAGGAGAGAAAGAAGGGGAAAAGAGGAAGAGAAGAATGGAGAGAAAGAGAAGGAAGGAGGAGAGAAGGGGTCTTCAGGGCTTAAGTCGTAATATCCCGTTGCTAAGGGCTGATATATCCCGTTGCTAAGAGCCTTTTCCATAGGCCCACTTCCTGCCCAGTCTTCCCGGTTTCCTGTTTGGCCCGATGATGTCATCAGGACCTCCATATCTCTTCCTCCCTCTCGGGAGACCAAGGGTGAGGCGGATGGTGGAAAGAGTGGGGAGGAGAGGGGACTAGTCTAGTTCTCAGGGAGGAGATGGGTGAAAGAGAAGGATAGAGCGGTGACCTCAGGAAGAGACTGGCAATTCCGTTTCTCTTCCTCCCTCTGCCTCCCACGCTAGGGCACAGTGAGCTCACTACCTGAGGGGGAGTGGGAGGAAGAGGGTGGAGAGAGGGCTGAGGAAGGGAGAAACGCCTGGCTCACTGTGTTCTAGTCCTAATGATGATGATGATGATGTAGGGCTGTGGTCACTGTGAGCCATATTCAGTCATTTCCTCTGGTCAAATTCCTCACTATAGCTGCTTATTATGTGTAGGTACTTTACCTCTCTCTCCCTCCACCTCTCTCTCCCTCTACCTCTCTCTCTATCACTCTCTAGGTGTTCTATGTATCTGACCACCTCTCTCTCCCTCTATATCTCTCTCTATCACTCTCTAGGTGTTCTATGTATCTGACCTGTTCAAGCCGAGGGTGAAGCCTGCCTCACCCCCTCACTCCCCCATCAAGAAGGAGCTCCTCCCCCCTGCTGACATCATCGAGCGGAACAACCACCACAACATGGTGTGAGACAGGCCCCGCCCCTTCCCATGACCGAGGAGCCTATCACAGCACTGTTTGCCTCCCATTGGACAGTAGAATGTAGCGACCAGAGAGACTGTCGCCGTGTCTCATATCACACTCTGTTCCTTATGTAGTGCACTACTTATCACGCGCTGTGGTCCAAAGTAGTGCACTACTTATCACGCCCTGTGGTCCAAAGTAGTGCACTACTTATCATGCCCTGTGGTCCAAAGTAGTGCACTACTTATCACGTCCTGTGGTCCAAAGTAGTGCACTACTTAGGAAATAGCCTGTTATTTGAGACCTGCCCTGCAGAGACCACTCTCACTATCCAGATTCTTTAACTACTATTGTTATTACTACTATTCTGATTTGAGCCCAAGTTAGAGCAAAAAGAAGACTCAAAAGCTAAAAGACAGCAGTGCAGAGCCACTGAAACAGAACACTTTGTAACTACACAAAGGGAAAAAAGTGTAAAAAAAATAAATGAATGAGTGAATGAATGAAGCAAGGAAAGAAAGACAGTCTCTGTCTGAGGCCTTGACATAGGATAACAACTTCCTTAGTGATAGGAACGATATGACTGCAAAATTACTAGCAAACGACACATACAGTATATGAGTAACAATATAGAGCAGAATAACTTACAGCACTATAGTTGACTGTCAATTATCACTACTCGCCACCAGATGGAGCAGCTATTAGAACACTTGTTGATGATCACGTAGAGCAGGGGTGTCAAACTCTTTCCATGGAGGGCCTAGTGTCTGCTGGTTTTTGGTCTTTCCTTTCGATTAAGACCTAGACAACCAGGTGAGCGGAGTTTCTTATTAATTAGTGACTTATTAATTAATGAATCAATCAAGTACAAGGGAGGAGCGGAAACCCACAGGCACTCTGCCCTCCGTTGAATGAGTGTGACACGTGACATAGAAAGATAAAGTAAACCTGTAAATAGTTAACTTGTCCACCAGCTACTGACTACTACTAGAGAAGGAAGAGACCTGGAGAGGAACCAGACCCATACTACTCTAGCTCCTACCACCAAGTAGAAGTTTGGACTAGTCTAGTTCTCAGTTCAACAAGGCTCTTCTAGCTGCCCCTCTGGGTAACCTAACCTGGGATGATGCTTTCTGAAAGAGGGGGGTGGATGAAGCAGGGGTTCTTGAAAGAGAGATGTTAAAAGAGTAGGGATATTGATTGGTATTAGTTTGGGGGATTCGGAGGGGGAAGAGGAGGGGGAGGTAAATATCTCTCAGCCACCTGTCACCCTGTCTGGGGGCGTGGCTGTGCCATGCTGCCGCTTGATTGGCTGCGTATGTGGGGGTGTGGTCTGTCACCATGGACACATGGTTGATTGACAGCTAAACTGGCACATTATGGGATAGGGGCTCTTTCCGCTGGCAGGGAGGGGCTCTGGCCCATCCAATCACTTGTTAGCGGTATGTATGTATGTGTCCTGTGTGTCACTGTGTTGGTGCCTGCCAGTGTGTCTGCTTTTGTGTATGTGTGATGTGTATAGGTTTGTGTGTCCTGTGTATTTGTGTGTGTGTGTGTGTGTGTCTTTGATGAACCCTCCGGGTAGTGTGTGTGTAAAATGAACCCTCCTCACACACACCATTGTCTGTGCCAAGAATGTCTGCCACTATATGTGTGTGTGTGTGTGTGTCAGAGAGGGCCAGAGGTGGAGGACTGAGACCCTGTCCAGAGAACGTTAGAAAACTGTGGATTTAATATTTTTATTTTCTGCTACGATGCATCTTTAACATGTTCAGTGCTAGTCCATTCATGTCATTAACTAACTGCTCCCCATCAGTCATTTTATTTTACACTTCAGCTTACTCAGGGCAAATCTCAAATGGCATGCTATTCCCTATAGGATGCACTTCTGGCTAAAATAAGTGCACTAGATAGGGAATAGGGTGCCATTTTGGATGGAGCCTAAGACATCTTCTCTACATCACCACTTCAAAACGTTGCACATCTTTCTAATCACGTTTAGTCCGTCCTATCTTTTTGGCAAACCCTTTCCTTTTCAAATTATAAATATATAAATAATGTATAGTTCACAAAAATTAACTGTGTAAGATATTATTTCTTATGTTTAACTATTGTCCACTATGAAACGACAACCTCTGTTCTCTACCAAGTGCTGCTTAAAAAGCATTGATTTACAGATTTTTTTATTTAGTTAACTCAAATATTGTAGATTTGTGGTAGTAAGTTTTTAATCTGCATTGAAAACAAACATACAATTGTATTAAAATTCACTATTAGTATTTTTGTATTGTCTCATTTTGTACAAAATAAATATTAGCAACATTTTTGTTTCTGCTTAATGTACTTAGCTCTACTACATGTGGTTTTAAATAAAAAATCCTGTTATAAACACAACTATGTGAAGTCTAGTCTTGACTGTATGGGTTTATGTTGATGGTCTGTAGTGTCAGTTTCATGTCTGAACTGGGTCTAATGAAAATAAGGTAACATTTGAAGTGTTGTTTATGACAACTCCGTAACAGTTTCTTAAGAGCGTCCATAAGTGTCATAACACGATTCAAAACGTGGCGAAAATGTTATAAAAGCTTATGTCAACTGCAACAACTTGAGAGTCATATTTGTCAATATTTCATTACATTAGCATAGTAAGATATTGACAACACGTATGTCATGAACAACACATTAAAAGCGAATTGTTACTGAAGGTAGTATTCTACACACATCTATCTTGGCACAGGAGCTGGACTCGAGAAGAACCTCCCATTTTTAAAATAGTGTTTATACTTTTCTTGAAGGTAAAATGTGCTAGCACAGACACCAGCAACAGTTCCAGTCAACAACAAACACCACAGACACCATAGGGAATAGGACTGGAAGTACTGTAATTATAAGTATTTAGGTCATACGGGTGTAATTTACACACACATACACAGTGAACTCGAGATGGCTCAGAGGAGTTGATTTCCCACTTTGGCAGAGCAGAGGAGCAAGTGTATGTGTGTGCGTGCCTGGGTGTGTGTGTGAATGTGTGAGTGTGTATGTACAGTGTCATGTTGTGTGACTGAGTGAGGAAAGGGCAATGTAATTTTCTCTGCAGTAAAGTCCGTTTTCAGCTCAGGAGAGAGAAGTCTTTTAAGAACTGAACATAACTAAATAGTTGTGGTGTTAGAATCCAGGTTCTGGGTGGACAGTGTGGTGTTAGAACCCAGGTTCTGAATGGACAGTGTGGTGTTAGAACCCAGGTTCTGAGAGGACAGTGTGGTATTAGAACCCAGGTTCTGAAAGTACAGTGTGTTGTTAGAACCCAGGTTCTGAGTGGACAGTGTGGTGTTAGAACCCTGGTTCTGAAAGTACAGTGTGGTGTTAGAACCCAGGTTCTGAAAGTACAGTGTGGTGTTAGAACCCAGGTTCTGAGTGGACAGTGTTGTGTTAGAACCCAGGTTCTGAAAGTACAGTGTGGTGTTAGAACCCAGGTTCTGAAAGTACAGTGTGGTGTTAGAACCCAGGTTCTGAGTGGACAGTGTGGTGTTAGAACCCAAGTTCTGAAAGTACAGTGTGGTGTTAGAACCCAAGTTCTGAAAGTACAGTGTGGTGTTAGAACCCAGGTTCTGAAAGTACAGTGTGGTGTTAGAACCCAGGTTCTGAGAGGACAGTGTGGTGTTGAAACACAGGTTCTGAGTGGACAGTGTGGTGTTGAAACCCAGGTTCTGAGAGGACAGTGTGGTGTTGAAACCCAGGTTCTGAGTGGACAGTGTGGTGTTGAAACCCAGGATCTGAGTGGACAGTGTGGTGTTGAAACCCAGGTTCTGAGAGGGCAGTGGTGTTAGAACCCAGGTTCTGAGAGGACAGTGGTGTTAGAACCCAGGTTCTGAGAGGACAGTGGTGTTAGAACCCAGGTTCTGAGAGGACAGTGGTGTTAGAACCCAGGTTCTGAGAGGACAGTGGTGTTAGAACCCAGGTTCTGAGAGGACAGTGGTGTTAGTACCATGGCCTTCCACCTCTCACAAGCATCCATCTAACATGTTTGTGTTTCAAACCAGACAGAAGACAACACCAGTCTAAACACATCTACTCACTACAGGCAGATTCATGAGGAAATGTAGAGGGTATTAGAAGGTGCTAACATAGTTTTAGTACATCCAATTATGTGAAGGTGTTAGATTACAATGAAGACAGTTGAATGGTTTCCATGATCTCATTCAATATTCTGACAGACTAGATGCGTAGGTGGTGGATCAGCGACAAACAATAACATGAGGGAGTAGTGATAATCTGGTTTACCCAAGATTATGTTCCAAAAGCAGGATCTTTATGGGAAAATTAAATCTTCCAGTTTCCCAAAATACTGTACATGAAATAGAGTTCATGTTTTTTTTTTAATTCCAATAATGCTTTTGCTGTTGTATTAATCCAAAAAGCACATTGACATTTAATTTAAATTATATTCTAGCATTTCTAATCAACAGTGGATATTTTCTGACATGAATCTGAGAAAATCCTGTTACCTGAAACAGACACAGAGGACTGACAGAGACAACACACACACACAAGCTGTAACGATCCTCTTCCTGTCAATGACTGGACCAAAGCGCAGCGTGAGACATGTTCATGTTATTTGATTAAAATCAGATCACTAGAACAAAAAATAACCAAGAGGAAAACGAACAGTTCTGTAAGGAAACTAACAACACAGAAAACAACTACCCACAAAACCCACGTGGGCAAGAGCTACCTAAGTATGGTTCCCAATCAGTGATGCCTGACATCATGGGAAATGGAAAAGAAATCAGCCAAGACCTCAGAAAAACAATTGTAGACCTCCACAAGTCTGGTTCATCCTTGGGAGCAATTTCCAAACGCCTGAAGGTACCAAGTTCATCTGTACAAACAATAGACTTGGAAAAGGAAGTGATGTGTAAGAGAGGCCGACTTGTGTGTTTTGTGTGTCTGTCTGATTTACCTAACACAAACATTGACATTAATGTCTCATCTTTATTACCATAAAACAATAGTTACACAATGTCATAACAAAACACAGTACATACAGTATTGGATTATACTAGACCTACCAAAGCTCTAAAAAAAAACAATAATCCTACAATGGTCCATATTAAGGGTTATTTTCAATCTGTAATGCTGAAGCAAATTCCGTCATAGAAATGTAACGGTAATTCTCCTATTATGCAGCTGCTAAAGCGGGAACATTGTCCTTAAATTTAAAACACGCAGTAATGCTGAACTTCCGCGATACACATTGAATATAAACCTAAAACCTCGATCACTGTCAAATAACCTTAGTTATTTTATTATGTCTTTGTTTTAGTATGGTCAGGGCATGAGTTAGGTGGGTTGTCTATGTTCGTTTTCTATGATTTGCTATTTCTGTGTTTGGCCTGGTATGGTTCTCAATCAGAGGCAGCTGTCAATCGTTGTCTCTGTTTGAGAACCATATTTAGGTAGCTTGTTTTCTATTGTGTTTCGTGGTTGATTATTTTCTGTCTTGTGTCTGCACCAGCCAGAACTATTTTCCTGTTAAGTGGTTTTTTTGGGGTCATTCATCTTACGGGACTGTTCGTTGGTCGTTTGTTTTGTTCAAGTGTTCTATTACTTAATTAAAATATATAAAACACTTGCCACGCTGCGCATTGGTCCTCCGATCCTTCTTACTACTCCTCCTTGACAGCCGTTACAATCACGCAGTGGCAGTTTCAGTGCGTAATGTGTGGTGCATAAGTTGGAGTTATCTATCGAACGTATGCATCAAATTGTACCTGTAGACGATTTGACAGAAATGGTAACAGAAGGTGACCGTTGAACTTTTGTTGCACACATATCCAGATGATGCTGTGTACCATTTTGCACAATGATGCTGTAGGTGTGATTGAGGCGGGAAACCTCATTCACATTAACCATAAGCACCCCGTTACATTGCGCCAAATGTCATTAATTTAAATCGGGAGCATCCACAACAGAGTGGAATCTTAACGCCTCCTTGCATTTGAAGGCTCTGTTTATAT
Organism: Oncorhynchus masou masou; assembly: GCF_036934945.1. Lineage (NCBI taxonomy): Eukaryota > Metazoa > Chordata > Actinopteri > Salmoniformes > Salmonidae > Oncorhynchus > Oncorhynchus masou. The sequence goes on along the minus strand of NC_088226.1, from coordinate 47,197,349 downwards.
ACGTTCTCTGTACTTCGTATTTTTCAAAACTCTTAATCTTCTTCAGTCTGGCCAGAGTCCAATGAAGAACAGGAAGTCACCAAACCACAGAAGAACATGAAAACACGTGCTTTTTTAAAAATTTTTTTTTACTATGGCTGTGTTTCAAAGGCATAAAAGACACACACTCGTCCACCTTGTGTCCATGGGGGAATTCCTGCAGCCGTATTTGAGGGCCCTGGAGTGGTCCAGCGTTGTCTGAGTTTGACCGGTGTAGGCCGTCATTGTAAATAAGAATTTATTCTTAACTGACTTGCCTAGTTAAATGAAGGTTAAACATATATTTGGCGTTGGTCCAAATGATTAGCCAAGCAAGGGAAGTTTGCAATGTAAGCCCCTCAGTCGTCGTTTTTAATGGAGTTTGTGAGTGTACAATTATGTTCACTTCGGGCTTGAAAAGCCCCATAATTCAATTTATGATGACTGTACATCTGCTAAGAAAAGTCAGCCAAAACTTAAAACCACAACGTCAATATGGAGTCAACATACAAGTGTAAGTAAAAACAAATGTAAATAAGTTAGAAATTGTGCTACTAATGCACAAACACGTCTCGTCAAAGTAATTATGTTTTGTTTGGTTAGCTTTTGGAAATGGTTGGGGGGGGAAAATCCTTCTTCAGAAGTAGCTAGACAGGCTAACGTTAGTTAGAAAATTAATTTGCCAGCTATCATACAGTAGGCGTATATTAATAAGTATATAGTTGATATAAGTAGACATGCAATCATAATTGACTGTAGGGCATATAAAGCACCCACAAGCTACCGGTGGCTAAAAACACAATCGTTGCGGGACAAACGAGTGACTATTTTCCGGGCAAGAGCAGTCCATTTAAAATGAATTCCTTCCTCCCTCGCCCCTTGCCCTGCCATTGTAAACTCGTCAGACGTCGTGATATGTCATTCGAAGTCTCCACTTCATTTGAGGGCTGAGGGGAAAGGGTGCGTCTTTTACGTGTTTGGAATGGGTTTATGGGATATCTAGCAACTTGTAAACAATGGCCAATTCCTATAAGTGAGTAATATAATAATAGTATGTTAAAATATAATACACATTGGCTGTTAAGCCAGTTATACTTTGACTGTTGCCTCCCGTTTTAGTTTATTGTGATGGTAATGACGTTTGTTTTAGATTATAATTATTAGGTGGAGGTTGCTAGCTAGCTAGCTACCTGCTTTGTATGATAACTTGACTTGCTAGAACGTTTTAGAAACAACTTTAGGAAAAAGTAACTAAATGAAACCTGTTTTATTATCAACTGAAACAATCTGTTTCTCCTGTCTTGAATGAAAACGTCATACTTCGCTATCTCCCAAAATAAATGTGATCTCTGACTAGAGACTCTCCTCCACCTTGTCTTGCGTTGTGAAACCCTGTGCTTCCTGTCCAGTAGCAGAACAAGATTGCATAAAGATTATTTACGACGTAATGAAATATGTCACGATGTTAACAGGGTAAAGGCCTAGATTCAATCAGATATGACACCCACATAAATTATGTTTTGACAGTGTTGGAGGTGTTAAAGGTGCAATATGCAGAAATCACTCCACCATTTAATGGTTGCAATTTTTTTAATAGTTTGCCTAATTTCAGTTTGTGACGAAACAAGCAAGTATAGTGAAGAGAATCATTGTACCAACTAAACTTCTGTGAAATATCTTTTCAATAACCAAAAACTGATTTTCAGATGTTTGAAGCTTAAACCGAACGTAAAAGACGCAAAACCGAAACATAAGAAGAAACTTCTTACACTTGCTTTCAATGAGAATGCTAGATCCATAATTCACATGTCAATTTAGTCAGGTCAACCAAAAAGTTACATATTGCAGCTTTAAGCTCTTTTCAGACAGTACACCACTTGTCCCTCTCGTCAAAACGGCTAATGCCTTTACACAAGAGGGTGACAGCCGCCGGTGACCATAGCAATGAAATAAACAAACAACATTGACGTGCATAAAGTAATTTGCTATAACACCATAATCATGCATAAAATGTATTTACATGCAACAGAAATTATTAATCCAAAAATCGATTAGGAAACAATGATTTGTATTATTAAACGTGACTCTGTAAACTGATAGTGTTAGCCAGCCAGCTAGCTAGCTAGCTATAGCTAGAGTGGGCAAGTTAGATGGTCCTGTTGTTGGACACATGTGCTGACGTATCACCGCACAGAATACGTTTTCTGCTGTGATCAACACCAACGGCGCCGCTTGAAAAATAGAGCAGAATCCTAAGCTGTGTTCGAGTACCCATTCTATCATGCTGTATACTACATACTTAATGAGTATATACTACATACTATTTGTTCATTTTTGTATCGAATGAACGAACGGTTTCATTTCAGTCGAGTGTACTAGCGCTTCGCCTGTCTGACGGAAGTTGATGCTGTTGTTATGCAACTTCTTGCTAGCTTGTTAGCATAACAAATGACTAGCTAGACATCTTATGACTTCATTAACAATGTTCATTGGCAACGCACAATGACTATACCACTTAGCTAAGCTAAGAATGATGTAAATAATCAAGTCAATGCACATTAGTTAGATAGCATATATAGTTAATAGACTGGCAAGTTCGATGTATTAGTAGCTAACATACTGGTACAGACAAGCAACTGCTGTAATGGTATGCTATGCGGTTCATAAGGCTAGCGTAGCTAACAAATTGTCAGCCAACATTAAGTGTAATGTAACTTATTTGAAAAGTCATTACTTTATTACATTGCTTAACATTTTCTTAATATTTGTCATCATTTGTTAAAACAATGAATTTGTATCCGCGCTCATCGGACTTTAACCACATATTTTTCGGCATTTTCTTCAAATCTCAAAATGCTGTGAAGCCACGGCCATTTTCTGAAGAATTCCATTATAGGCCCTAAAAGCATGGAAATAGTGTCCACTGCTTGTATAGTTCGTGTTTTTGCGAATGTAGTACGACATCCGGGAACTTTTGGCATACTAACTATATCCATATTATGACCAATAAGCATTCTACATACTCAATTTACTCTCAAAGTAGAGACTACTGATCGCTGGCCATGGTCCTGAAATTGTGACGTCTACGCGGCTGCCTATCTACAGGGTATCAGATTATGCAATGCTATTTGGTTGGGATTTTCTCATGTTTCACGAAGCTATAGGCCTACGGTATCACCGTACTGCCATTTAGAATCCTGGCAGACAGCAGTAATGTATTTACTTCAGTAATTTAGTAATTTCTAGTAATTACTTCAGTAACCCTACCTAAGCCCTCCCTCTCTCGCATCTTTAATTTAAAGTTTGTGCTGCGTAAAACCAGTCTATAAATGCAAATAATAGATCAGTCCACCATCAAAACAACAGTTTTCTAGGGATTGTTTCATTACACAGACAATGTAATCTAACATACTAGACTATCTATAGCTACGTACAGTATATGACTATAGAGTCCCATATTCTTCTAGGGCGAGATTTTACACGGGACATTCCATGGCGACAGCCCAGCTGGAGAATGGGACTGAGGTTCGGAGGTTCCACTGGGTTAGTTAATTGTTTAATCTCACTGTTTATGAGCTCATTATCAGGCTGTCATATGAGCTGCATTCCTCAGGAGTATGTGGTGTGAATGTCTGGGAGTCTGGGTGGAGCAGTATTGGGTGTGTGTGGTGGGAATGAGTGGCTTTCACTCCTGTGTGTTCCTCTAGTGAGTTCATTAGGAGAACATATTGTACTTGCAAAGGCCCTTATCTTCTACCTAGCAAGGCTCCGAGGACCAGTAATAAAGCTAACTATAAGCATGCAATCATCCAGGAGCCAGTCCTCTTAGTTCTCCATGTGGACAGGTTGTTATTATTACTTCTACTGCAGACATGAACGTGTTTCATGCAGAACCTGGAATATACTTGTGTTTCCTGGACACAAATGAATCTCAATAGAGATTCAATAGAGGGATAATGTTGCATGGTGTTGGGCTACTGCAGGGGTTCCTAAAGTGGGGTACTGTATATACAGTATATATATTTTCAATGTAATTCTATGAATATTGCTAGCAACAACAGATTTTGGATAAGGGATAAGGCAAAGGCAGAAAAGTTTAGAGTGTGCAATACAATACATTTTAAGGGCTGCCTTGCTTCTAGTCCTTAGGAAACCTTGCACTATTTAATTTTTAATGTATTATTATTATTTCTTACATTGTTAGCCAGAAAATCTGTTATTACATACAACCGGGAAGAACTCTTGGCTAGCAGAGTGACGTCAACTTACCAGCACTATGACCAGGAATACGACTTTCCCGAAGCGTATCCTTTATCCGTACCACCCAGGGCATTTGAACTGATTCCAGAGGCTGACCCAAAACAACAATGCCGGAGAAGAGGTAGACGGAGCGGTCTTCTGGTCAGACTTCGGATGCAAGCACACCACCCACCGCTTCTGAGTGTATTACTCACTGAGTGTCCAGTCTCGAGATAACAAGGTAGACAAAATTAGGGCAAGGGTTGCTTTAACCTGTTGAAACTCCACATCCCGGATCCGGGATCGTGACTAAAGCCTCAGGCTCATTAGCATAACGCAACGTTAACAATTTCTGAAAATCGCAAATAAAATGAAAATAATGCGCCTGCTCTCAAGCTTAGCCTTTTCTTAACAACACTGTCATCTCAGATTTTCAAAATATGCTTTTGAACCATAGCAATTGACTAATTTGTGTAAGAGTATGCTAAGCTAGCTTAGCATTTTGAGTAGCATTTAGCACGCAACATTTTCACAAAAACCAGATAACCAAATAAATAAAATCATTTACCTTTGAAGAGCTTCGGATGTTTTCAATGAGGAGACTCTCAGTTACATACCAAATGCGCAGTTTTTCCTGAAAGCGTCTGTGTGTAGGAGAAATCGCTCCGTTTTGTACATCACATTTGGCTACCGAAACGAACCGAAAATTCAGTCACCTACAACGTCAAACTTTTTCCGAATTAACTCCATAATATCGACCGAAAGATGGCAAACGTTGTTTGGAATCAATCCTCAAGGTGTTTTTTCACATATCTCTTCATTGATATATCGTTCGTGGAAGCCTGCATTCTTCTCTAAATTCCATGGAAAAATACTTGCAGCTGACTTTTGCGCACCAATTTTGGCGCAGGACACCGGGCGGACACCTGGTAAATGTGGTCTCTTATGGTCAATCTTCCAATGATATGCCTACAAATACATCACAATGCTGCAGACACCTTGGGGAAACGACAGAAAGGGCAGACTTACTCCTCCCGCATTCACAGCCATATAAGGAGACAATGGAAAACAGAGCCTCAAAAATCCTGCTCATTTCCTGGATGCCGTCTCATCTTGGTTTTGCCTGAAGCTCACGTTCTAGGGCACGCACAGAAAATATCTTTGCAGTTCTGGAAACGTCAGAGTGTTTTCTTTCCAAAGCTACCAATTATATGCATAGTCGAGCATCTTTTTGTGACAAAATATCTTGTTTAAAACGGGAATGCTTTTCATCCAAAAATGAAATTGCGCCCCTAGAGTTTCAACAGGTTAAAGAGAGACCTCAGGGATTGTAACATACTCTGTTTCACGGAAACATGGCTCTCTCGGATATGCTGTCAAAGTACAGCCACCTGCATTCTTTGTGCATCACCTGACCTAGAATTCCTCACATTCAAATGTCGACTGTATTTTTTCCCAAGGGAATTCTCCTCGGTTATTGTCATAGCCTGTATATCCCCCTCAAGCCGATAGCATGATGGCCCTCAAGGAACTTCACTGGACTTTATACAACCATATATCCTGAGGCTGCATTAACTGTAGCTGGGGAGTAATAACAAAGCAAATTTGAGAACAAGGCTACCTAAATTCTAACTACCGGCGCTACCAGGCAGGGGGCTGGGAGTATGGGAGTGGGATCCATGGGCCACTCCTCTGTGTCATACAGCCGGGACAGTGCATCTGCCTTCACGTTCTGGGAACCTGGTCTGTAAGAAAGGGTGAAAACAAAACGGGTGAAAAACGTGGCCCACCTTGCCTGTCGAGGGTTCAGTCTCCTGATGTACCACCGCAATCTCTACTCCAGATTGTGGTGGTCAGTCCAGATGAGAAGAGGGTGTTTAGCCCCCTCAAGCCAATGCCTCCACACCTTCATGGCCTTGCCAACAGCTCCCGGTCCCCCACGTCATAGATTTGCTCCGCCAGGCTGAGTTTCCTCGAGAAGAAGGCACAGAGGCGGAGCTTTGGTGGCATACCCGAGTGCTGAGAGAGCACGGCTCCTATCCCAGCCTCGGACGTAACCACCTCCACTGTGAAAGCCAAATAGAAATCCGGATGGGCCAGCACGGGAACCGAAGTAAACAGAGCCCTCAGGTGTCCAAAAGCCCTGTCCACCTCAGCCGACCACTGCAAACGGACCAGACCCCCTTCAGCAGTGAGGTAATGGGTGCCACCTGACCAAAACCCCGGAAAAACCTCGGGTAGTAGATGGAAAACCCTAGAAACCACTGCACCTCCTTTACCGCGTTGGGAGTCGGCCAATTATGCACGGCTAAAATGCGGTCACTCTCCATCTCCACCCCTGAGGTGGAAATGCGGTACCCTAGGAAATGATGGACTGTTGGAAGAACAGGCATTTCTCAGCCTTGACGTACAGGTCATGCTCCAACAGTCTACCCAGCACCCTGCTCGGCGTGTGTAGCGGAGTATATCAGAATGTCATCAATATACCTGCCCGTGCAGGTCCCTGAAAATCTTGTCGACAAAGGAAGACTGATAGAGCATTCATCAACCCGTACGGCATGATGAGGTACTCATAATGCCCTGAGGTCGTACTGAACGCCGTCTTCCAGTTGTCTCCCTTCAGGATACGCACCAGGTTGTAAGTGCTCCTGAGATCTAGTTTGGTGAAGAAGCGTGCTCCGCGCATTGACGATAAGAGGTAGCGGGGTAACTGTTTTGATTATTTTTGATTTAACCTTTATTTAACTAGGCAAGTCAGTTAAGAACAAATTCTTATTTTCAATGATGGCCTAGGAACAGTGGGTTAACTGCCTGTTCAGGAGCAGAACGACAGATTTGTACCATGTCAGTTCGGGGATTCGAACTTGCAACCTTTCGGTTACTAGTCCAACGCTCTAACCACTAGGCTACCCTGCCGCCCCAACTGTACCTCACAGTGATCTGATTTAGGCCTCAATAGTCAATACACGGGCGCAGACCTCTCTCCTTCTTCTTCACAAAAAATAAACTTGAGGAGGCGGGTGAAGTGGAGGACCGAATGAACCCCTGATGCAGGGATCCTGAGACATATGTTTCCATAGCCACCGTCACCGCCTGTGACAGGGGATACACGTGACTCCTGGGAAGTGTGGCGTCTACCAGGAGATTTTTTGCACAATCCCCCCGTCGATGGGGTGGTAATTGAGTCGCTTTCTTTTTGGAGAAGGCGAGAGCCAAATCGGCATATTAGGGGGTAATGCGCACGGTGGAGACCTGGTCTGGACTTTCCACCATAGTAGCATCAACAGAAACCCCTAAACACCTCCCCGAGCACTCTCGCGACCACCCCGTGAGAGCCCTTCGTTGCCATGAAACAGTGGGGTCATGACAAGCTAACCAGGGTAGGCCTAGCACCATGAAAACGCAGGAGAGTCAATGAGGGAAAGACTGATTCTCTCCATGTGACCCCCCCTGCGTCACCAGGCTCAGAGGAGCGGTGGCCTCCCTAATCAACCCTGACCCTAATGGTCTATAAAATTCCCAGCCGCACCTGAATCGACGAGCGCCTTATGCTGGGAATGCGGGGAAAAGTAACAAACAAAAACATGTGTGCAACAGAGGGTTCAGGGTTCTGGTACATTCTCACCTGGGGTGATGCCAGAGAACCCTGCCTGCTGCCTTGACCCCCAGAGGAACCAACCCGACACCGCCCGGCAGTGTGACCTCTGTGGCCACAGATGGTGCACGAGACGGTACCTCCTCCGGTCTCCCTGAGCGCAGCACCTCCCAGCTCCATGGACATCGGAGCGGTAGTGCTGGGGGATGGAATCGACAGACCCCCATCTGGACGTCCGCGGGTGGCCAACAGGTTATCCTGCCGAATGGACAGGTCCACCAGCTGGTGGAAGGTGAGGATGGTGTCCCTGCAGGCCAGCTCCCGACGGACGTCCTCGCGCAAACTGCAGCGATAGTGGTCGATCAGGGCCCTGTCGTTCCATCCAGCGCCGGCGGCCAGGGTCCTAAAGTCCAAAGCGAACTCCTGGGCGCTCCTCGTCCCCTGCCTCAGATGAAAGAGACGTTCACCCGCCACTCTACCCTTGGGCGGGTGGTGAAATCCTCGAAATGGTCCAAAGTCGTATCTCCTTCTCCCCACACAGCGTTGGCCCACTCCAGGGCATTCCCCGAGAGGCATGAGACGAGGATGGACACCTTCTCACGGCCCGAAGGAGCTGGGTGGACGGTTGCCAGGTAAAGGTCCAGCTGTAACAGGAAACCCTGGCAGCGTGCAGCTGTCCCTTCGTATTCCCTAGGAAGTGCGAGACGAATCCCACTGGACCCGGGTGTGGAGCGGGTGAGTATTGGAGACCCCAGTGATGCTGGGGAGGGCGCTGGAGGGACTCTCTGTCTCGAGGCACTGCAAGGCAGTGAATAATCGCCATGTGCTCCCGGACCCTCTCCTCAACCCCTATACCAGGAGCACACTGCGCAGGAGTGCAGAGATGAGTGGACAAGGCACTTTACTGAGGAAATATATGAATAGAACACAACCGCGTTACAAAACAAATGCCCTCAGAACAAGTGAGGCAGCACTAAGTACAAAAATAACAAAGTACAAAGTACAGGCTGTCAAAAAGCACGGGTGTAAAATTTAACCAGCCGGAAGAGTGCCAACCTGACAATAAACAATTACACACACAGACATGGGGGGAACAGAGTGTTAAATACACGACAAATAATGAGGGAAATGTAATCCAGGTGTGTGGAAAAACAAGACAAAACAAATGGAAATGAAAGGTGGATCGGTGATGGCTAGAAGACCGGTGACGTCGACCTCCGAACGCCCCCCGAACAAGGAGAGGAACTGACTTCGGTGGAAGTCGTGACACCATCAGACTGTTAAACAGCCATCACTAACACAGAGAGGCTGCTGACTACATACAGACTTGAAATCATTGGCCACGTTAATAAATGGAACACTGGTCACTTTAATATGCCACTTTAAGAATGTTTACATATCTTGCATTCATCATCTCATATGTATATACTGTTTTATACCATCTATTGCATCTTGCCTATGCCGCTCTGTCATTGCTCATCCATATATTTACATTTATATATAATCTTATTCTATTCCTTTACTTAGATTTGTGTGTATTAGGTAGTTATTGGGGAATTGTTAGATTACATGTTAGATATTGCTGCACTGTCGGAACTAGAAGCATAAGCATTTCGCTACACTCGCAATAACATCTGCTAATCTGCTAACCCTGACCAATAAAAATGGATTTGATTTAATTACAATATTTTTATTTACAACATTTTTATTTATTTATAAAGCCCTTCTTACATCAACTGATATCTCAAAGTGCTGTACAGAAACCCAGACTAAAACCCCAAACAGCAAGCAATGCAGGTGTAGAAGCACAATGGCTAGGAAAAACTCCCTAGAAAGGCCAGAACCTAGGAAGAGACCTAGAGAGGAACCAGGCTATGAGGGGTGGCCAGTCCTCTTCTGGATGTGCCGGGTAGAGATTATAACAGAACATGGCTAAGATGTTCAAATGTTCATAGATGACCAACAGGGTCAAATAATAATCACAGTGGTTGTTGAGGGTGCAACAGGTCAGCACCTCAGGAGTAAATGTTTGCTTTTCATAGCCGATCATTCAGAGTATCTACTGCTCCTGCTGTCTCTAGAGAGTTGAAAACAGCAGGTCTGTGACAGGTAGCACATCCGGTGAACAGGTCAGGGTTCCATAGCCGCAGGCAGAACAGTTGAAACTGGAGCAGCAGCACGGCCAGGTGGACTGGGGACAGCAAGGAGTCATCAAGCGAGGTAGTCCTGGTGCATGGTCCGAGGGCTCAGGTCCTCCGAGAGAGAGAGAAAAAAAGAAAGAGAGAGAGAATTAGAGAGAGCATACTTAAATTCACACAGGACCCCAGAAAAGACAGGAGAAATACTCCAGATATAATAGACTGACCCTAGCACCCAGACACATAATCTACTGCAGCATAAACACTGGAGGCTGAGACATTATTCAACAACAATTGATGTTCTTAACCCATAGTGGGCAACATAGTCCTGGGACGCTCACAGGGAGAATGGTATCCACAGTACTTTTCCGGTTCCGGGTTGGAGCGAGCGGTCGCATCTACACTTCGGTCCGCAGGTAGTATAACTTTTCATTACATTTCATTATAGTACAACGGTTTGATTTGTCTAATCTTAGCAATTTCTTCTTAGCTAGCTACATAGCCGTCTTTGTATCAAAGATAATTGCGTAATTATCGTATTTCGTCGTCCTAACGTATCTGTCCAGCAGCTAGCTAAGCAGCTAGCTAACATCCACATCCACTGTCCACCAGCACTGTAGAAACTATTACACTCAACTGAACGACTCGATTAGCGTAGTGTCAGCTAGCTACATAGTTGTCTTCGCTGTCTTCGTATCCAAGATAATTGTGTAGTTTAGAGTGTGTAGACTTAGAGTGATTATCTTAATTTACCGAGGTTAGCTAGCCAGCTATTTGTCGTCCTTAACGTAGGAGATGCTGCTAGCTAGCTAGCCAACCTCTACCGAATTGAACTTCAACTACCCGGTCAACATTCCGCGTCGCTCCACAGGTAGTATCACATTTTCATTTCACTTCATTACAGTACAACGGTTTGATTTGTTTGATCGTAGCTAGCCAGCTACATAGTCGTCTTTGTATCTAAGACAACTGTGTAGTCTAGAGCGATTTTCTAGGTTAGCTGGCCAGCTATTGTCGTTCTTTTAACGTAGCTAGCCAGCTAGCCCCTGAATAGCAGCACTGTAGAAACTATTACAGTACAACGGTTTGATTTGTTTGATCGTAGCTAGCTAGCTACATAGCCGTCTTTGTATCTAAGACAATTGTGTAGCCTAGAGCGATTTCCTAGGTTAGCTAGCCAGCTATTGTCGTTCTTTTAAGGTAACGTAACGCAATCAACCTGCTAGCTAGCCAGCTAGCCCCGAATAGCAGCACTGTAGAAACTATTACACTCGACGGAACGACTTGATTAGTGTAGTGTCAACATCGCAGCCACTACCAGCTAGCCTACAAAGTCAACAACGCAGCCACTGCCAGCTAGCCTACTCCAGCAGTACTGTATCATTTCAATCATTTTAGTCAATAAGATTCTTGCTACGCAAGCTTAACTTTCTGAACATTCGAGACGTGTAGTCCACTTGTCATTCCAATCTCCTTTGCATTAGCGTAGCCTCTTCTGTAGCCTGTCAACTATGTGTCTATCTATCCCTGTTCTCTCCTCTCTGCACAGACCATACAAACGCTCCACACCGCGTGGCCGCGGCCACCCTAATCTGGTGGTCCCAGCGCGCACGACCCACGTGGAGTTCCAGGTCTCCGGTAGCCTCTGGAACTGCCGATCTGCGGCCAACAAGGCAGAGTTCATCTCAGCCTATGCCTCCCTCCAGTCCCTCGACTTCTTGGCACTGACGGAAACATGGATCACCACAGATAACACTGCTACTCCTACTGCTCTCTCTTCGTCCGCCCACGTGTTCTCGCACACCCCGAGAGCTTCTGGTCAGCGGGGTGGTGGCACCGGGATCCTCATCTCTCCCAAGTGGTCATTCTCTCTCTCTCCCCTTACCCATCTGTCTATCGCCTCCTTTGAATTCCATGCTGTCACAGTTACCAGCCCTTTCAAGCTTAACATCCTTATCATTTATCGCCCTCCAGGTTCCCTCGGAGAGTTCATCAATGAGCTTGATGCCTTGATAAGCTCCTTTCCTGAGGACGGCTCACCTCTCACAGTCCTGGGCGACTTTAACCTCCCCACGTCTACCTTTGACTCATTCCTCTCTGCCTCCTTCTTTCCACTCCTCTCCTCTTTTGACCTCACCCTCTCACCTTCCCCCCTACTCACAAGGCAGGCAATACGCTCGACCTCATCTTTACTAGATGCTGTTCTTCCACTAACCTCATTGCAACTCCCCTCCAAGTCTCCGACCACTACCTTGTATCCTTTTCCCTCTCGCTCTCATCCAACACTTCCCACACTGCCCCTACTCGGATGGTATCGCGCCGTCCCAACCTTCGCTCTCTCTCCCCCGCTACTCTCTCCTCTTCCATCCTATCATCTCTTCCCTCTGCTCATACCTTCTCCAACCTATCTCCTGATTCTGCCTCCTCAACCCTCCTCTCTTCCCTTTCTGCATCCTTTGACTCTCTATGTCCCCTATCCTCCAGGCCGGCTCGGTCCTCCCTCCCGCTCCGTGACTCGATGACTCACTGCGAGCTCACAGAACAGAGCTCCGGGCAGCCGAGCGGAAATGGAGGAAAACTCGCCTCCCTGCGGACCTGGCATCCTTTCACTCCCTCCTCTCTACATTTTCCTCCTCTGTCTCTGCTGCTAAAGCCACTTTCTACCACTCTAAATTCCAAGCATCTGCCTCTAACCCTAGGAAGCTCTTTGCCACCTTCTCCTCCCTCCTGAATCCTCCCCCTCCCCCCCCTCCTCCCTCTCTGCAGATGACTTCGTCAACCATTTTGAAAAGAAGGTCGACGACATCCGATCCTCGTTTGCTAAGTCAAACGACACCGCTGGTTCTGCTCACACTGCCCTACCCTGTGCTCTGACCTCTTTCTCCCTCTCTCTCCAGATGAAATCTCGCTTCTTGTGACGGCCGGCCGCCCAACAACCTGCCCGCTTGACCCTATCCCCTCCTCTCTTCTCCAGACCATTTCCGGAGACCTTCTCCCTTACCTCACCTCGCTCATCAACTCATCCCTGACCGCTGGCTACGTCCCTTCCGTCTTCAAGAGAGCGAGAGTTGCACCCCTTCTGAAAAAACCTACACTCGATCCCTCCGATGTCAACAACTACAGACCAGTATCCCTTCTTTCTTTTCTCTCCAAAACTCTTGAACGTGCCGTCCTTGGCCAGCTCTCCCGCTATCTCTCTCAGAATGACCTTCTTGATCCAAATCAGTCAGGTTTCAAGACTAGTCATTCAACTGAGACTGCTCTTCTCTGTATCACGGAGGCGCTCCGCACTGCTAAAGCTAACTCTCTCTCCTCTGCTCTCATCCTTCTAGACCTATCGGCTGCCTTCGATACTGTGAACCATCAGATCCTCCTCTCCACCCTCTCCGAGTTGGGCATCTCCGGCGCGGCCCACGCTTGGATTGCGTCCTACCTGACAGGTCGCTCCTACCAGGTGGCGTGGCGAGAATCTGTCTCCTCGCCACGCGCTCTCACCACTGGTGTCCCCCAGGGCTCTGTTCTAGGCCCTCTCCTATTCTCGCTATACACCAAGTCACTTGGCTCTGTCATAACCTCACATGGTCTCTCCTATCATTGCTATGCAGACGACACACAATTAATCTTCTCCTTTCCCCTTCTGATGACCAGGTGGCGATCGCATCTCTGCATGTCTGGCAGACATATCAGTGTGGATGACGGATCACCACCTCAAGCTGAACCTCGGCAAGACGGAGCTGCTCTTCCTCCCGGGGAAGGACTGCCCGTTCCATGATCTCGCCATCACGGTTGACAACTCCATTGTGTCCTCCTCCCAGAGCGCTAAGAACCTTGGCGTGATCCTGGACAACACCCTGTCGTTCTCAACCAACATCATGGCGGTGGCCCGTTCCTGTAGGTTCATGCTCTACAACATCCGCAGAGTACGACCCTGCCTCACACAGGAAGCGGCGCAGGTCCTAATCCAGGCACTTGTCATCTCCCGTCTGGATTACTGCAACTCGCTGTTGGCTGGGCTCCCTGCCTGTGCCATTAAACCCCTACAACTCATCCAGAACGCCGCAGCCCGTCTGGTGTTCAACCTTCCCAAGTTCTCTCACGTCACCCCGCTCCTCCGCTCTCTCCACTGGCTTCCAGTTGAAGCTCGCATCCGCTACAAGACCATGGTGCTTGCCTACGGAGCTGTGAGGGGAACGGCACCGCAGTACCTCCAGGCTCTGATCAGGCCCTACACCCAAGCAAGGGCACTGCGTTCATCCACCTCTGGCCTGCTCGCCTCCCTACCACTGAGGAAGTACAGTTCCCGCTCAGCCCAGTCAAAACTGTTCGCTGCTCTGGCCCCCCAATGGTGGAACAAACTCCCTCACGACGCCAGGACAGCGGAGTCAATCACCATCTTCCGGAGACACCTGAAACCCCACCTCTTCAAGGAATACCTAGGATAGGATAAGTAATCCTTCTCACCCCCCCTTAATGATTTAGATGCACTATTGTAAAGTGGCTGTTCCACTGGATGTCAGAAGGTGAATTCACCAATTTGTAAGTCGCTCTGGATAAGAGCGTCTGCTAAATGACTTAAATGTAAATGTAAATGTACTCCATAATTGATCAATTTCTTTAACTCAATTCTTGTATTGCCCAAAAATGGTGTTTTGAACATAATACACTGTAATTTAAGCTTAAAAACAGCTAATATTTCTCTCTGATGAATCACAAACTACCATGAAGTTCTGATGACTAACCTTTCTCACTTTCCATCACATACCACCAGGCACCCGTCCGCCTTCCCTCTCCTCCTCCCCCTTCCCTTCCCTCTGTGTGTATGTGTGTGTGTAAGAATGCGCATGTAGCTATATATTGGTCCTTCAGTTCAGTTCAATTGTTTTCGTGGCTTTGATTTCTGAAATTGTAATAGAAAAGAAATTGGAGACAGCTTAGAAACAACCTCTAATGTAGCAAGCTTCAACTGCTCTAGAACTCTAGGAAAGTTTAGATACTCCCAATGGGACGTGGACATGCGCACAAGTACACACGCACACACGCACACACTGCACCAATCTTTCTTTGGCTCTGGGTAAGGATAAAGTATGTGAGGTGTGTTAGAAGGTGGGCGATCGTTTATCGGAAGCACAAGCTGCTCTCCGACCTCTCTCTCTCCTGTTCACTCACTTTTTCACACACTTTTTCTAAGAATCCAGTCTTTCAGTGTGGGACTGCAAGGCCTGCATGGTAGGATCCAGTTGGACTCTGCTGTGGGGAACTGAGCAGAGGGGATTTTGTTGAGTTCATCAACACCTTATGCATTTCTCAAATGTTTTCTGTCTTTCTGTTCATCCTTGTCATCTCCCTCTCTTTACCCCTGAACATAAGGCTAGGTTCAGCCCTAAACGAGCCCTAAACTAACCCTAACCCTAGCTACACCCAGGCTCAACCTTAACACGAGCCATAACCCTAACCCTAAACCACATACCTCTGGGGGAGAGAGTTGGGAGGTGGAGATGGAGAGAGGGACGGAAGGGTTAAAGGGAGGGATGATTTTGTGTTCATGCAGATTATTTGAGTGGTAATCTCTTCCTCAGAGTGGTGAGGGGGAGAGGGGTACAGTAGGTGAGAGTGAGGGGTACAGTAGGTGAGAGGTGAGGGGTTACAGTAGGTGAGGGGTACAGTAGGTGAGAGGTGAGGGGTAACAGTAGGTGAGAGGTGAGGGGTAACAGTAGGTGAGAGGTGAGGGGTAACAGTAGGTAGGAGGTAAGTGGTAACAGTAGGTGAGAGGTGAGGGGCAACAGTAGGTGAGAGGTGAGGGGTAACAGTAGGTGAGAGGTGAGAGGTAACAGTAGGTGAGAGGTGAGGGGCAACAGTAGGTGAGAGGTGAGGGGTACAGTAGGTGAGGAGTACATTACGTGAGAGGTGAGAGGTAACAGTAGGTGAGAGGTAAGGGGTAACAGTAGGTGAGAGGTAAGGGGTAAGGGGTAACAGTAGGTGAGAGGTAAGTGGTAACAGTAGGTGAGAGGTGAGGGGCAACAGTAGGTGATGGGTAACAGTAGGTGAGAGGTGAGAGGTAACAGTAGGTGAGAGGTGAGGGGCAACAGTAGGTGAGAGGTGAGGGGTACAGTAGGTGAGGGGTACATTAGGTGAGAGGTGAGAGGTAACAGTAGGTGAGAGGTAAGTGGTAACAGTAGGTGAGAGGTAAGGGGTAAGGGGTAACAATAGGTGAGAGGTAAGGGGTAACAGTAGGTGAGAGGTGAGGGGCAACAGTAGGTGAGGGGCAACAGTAGGTGAGAGGTGAGGGGTAACAGTAGGTGAGGGGTGAGGGTTACAGGCTTGTTCGGGCCTTGGTACCCTATATGTCTAGTTATTACCCTACACTCAGCCCCACCCCTGAAACAACAGTGGACATTTCCATAGTCCCACCCCTGAAGGGATAGATGATTTATAGACAATCACCATCCTGTCCTAGAAAGTACACAGAGAAGATGGAATGGGTGAGGGAGGTTGGAGATGAGAGGAGGAGGTGTGGAGGTAATATTACACTCCACATGGACTCCATCCATCACCAAGAGCTGGGGTAGCTAGTGAGAGAGAGAGAGAGAGAGAGAGAGAGAGAGAGAGAGAGAGAGAGAGGGAGAGAGTAAGAGAGAGAGAGAGTTGGAGGGAAAGAGAGGGAGAGAGTAATATCCGTTGAAGTGCAATCTGAGCGTTTCATTCAGAAACTGACATTCCACGATGACCTCATCAGCTTTAGCCTGCAAGACCCTCTGATAGGAAGTGTGTGTGAGAGAGAGACAGAAAGGGAGGTAGAGAAATGGGGGAATTTTGAACCAAGAAAACCCGTTCAGTGGGATCAGTCAGGAAAAGGGGACTACTGTATGTGCATCAGACCCCTCAGACACACACATGCTTGCAAGCACACACATACTGTGCATTCACACACACAGAGAGAGACGAAAAGAGAGATAGTGAGTGAGAGAGAGGGGGGGGGGGTGATTTTGCACATTTAAGGGGTTGTGATGTGTAAACAGAGTGTGTGAGTGTGAGGGACTGGGGAGGGGATGGAGGGATCATAATAAAGGAGAAGAAGGGATGGAGAATTGTCATAAAGTAGTGTTCATCTCATCCTGCGGGGAAGTTGATCTTCCACTATAGTCTCCTGTGCAAGCACTTCCAAGAGTTAATGAACAGTGAGCCTGGTGAAATTTGGGGAGCGCATCGTCAGTAGTGTACCTTTGGTTTCTAGGTTGTTTCGGCCTTTCACACTATACATCCTTCCCAAAGGCGGCCAGCGACAGGGTGATCAATCCTACGCTTGCATCCCATTCCCAATTAGTCATAGGAGTTGCCTTGTTGTTGATAGCCAACATCCCATGGGACTATGCATGGCAGGGGCGTCCTCCTCCCTGAGTCAAGCATTGTTGACCGCATACCTCCTGGCCCTCTCACTTCGGGGCCCAGCTGGGGTCTTTCCTCTTCATCCAGAGCCACTGACTGCTGCCTTCTGCCGCCTCCGATACAGCTTTGATTGCCGAACGCTGGCTTTGGCCCTTAATTCCCAGGTCTCTGAGCAGTCTGGTTGTAGATGTTGCCACAAAACCTCTGCAGCCCACCTCCACTGGTCGGACTTCTGTGTTCCAGCCATGATGTCGTGCTTCGGCAGCTAGATCGACATACAGTGCCTTGCAAAAGTATTCGGCCCCCTTGAACTTTGCGACCTTTTGCCACATTTCAGGCTTCAAACATAAAGATATAAAACTGTATTTTTTTGTGAAGAATCAACAACAAGTGGGACACAATCATGAAGTGGAACGACATTCATTGGATATTTCAAACTTTTTTAACAAATCAAAAACTGAAAAAT